>NW_026262677.1:483503-523315 GCF_021869535.1 Mytilus californianus
AAAATCGATTTCTTTCCAAAGCTGCAGGTTATTTCTCATTAGATTAATAAAAGCCATATAGTCCAACACCTCCGGTAAAGCTCGTTAAAGTTTAACAAAACTATTCAGATAACGACAATTTATGTATTTTTTAGGGGGGTGGATTTTTTTCTTGGGACAAACATTTTTTTCAAACTCTAGGCTGGGACGATTTATATATAACATGATCAGAAGCCAAACCATTCCTAGTATGAGGGAAAACCATTTGATATTCATGGGTTGGGAAGGGGTGTCCAGGAAGTTTTTTGCAGATTGCATATGATTTTATTGCAAGTCATCTGTTGCAACGCATTATTATTTTTTTTTTCGTTGCTTTTTTTAAATCATCCATGTATTTATCATTTTTTTGTCTTACTTTTTTAATAGCAACAAACAAGATTTTTTTTCTCACTTCTCTACTTAATTTACATGAATGAATTTCCAGAATACCATGCCGGAGTCAAAGTTTTGTAGTTTTGTACTGTCTTCTTGGCATGTAATTTCTAGATGGATATTGCCGTCGTCAGCAAAGAGTCTTTAATAAGTATCAAATAAAACAGCATATTTAAATGTCACATCAACAAATGAATAAAGATTCGACCACGTGGATTCGACAAATAAATATGTTGGTAACAGCATAGACATGACACTGAAGGGTACCCACTACTTTTTGTCACTAAATGTCTTGAATTTTCTTTTCTCTACACTGTTATGCAGGAAACGTGATGTGTTAAATGTTAAGGTTGCTTTGCGTTTTTGAAATCAACACGGATTAGTTCAATATCCATAGGGAGAACAATTCAACGGTTGATTTAAGTAGCGGTAATGGTTTTTTCCTAAACAAATATTCTGATCACCAATTTGATGAAACAATTTATTGTGGTCAAACAGATGCCAAAAATATATTCTGAATCCAGATTTTCCCCATACTTTATAGTGTTAAATTTTGAAAAAAATTATTTGATTGATATCGTCGAAAAACTAAAAAAAATGTTCTGACTCAGACAAAAAACCATACCCCCCTTTTGAAGTTAAATGGTTGCTCCCTTATTATTAATTCTACAAACTTTCATTTAAACACTTACAACTGCATTTTCCTTTAGAAATCAAAATTTTAGCATAGGTGTACTGAAAATTCGACACTTTTTGAAAATGACCCCGATACAAAGCAGAAAAATATCTGACAAAAACACAGAACGGACGTGGCAGGGTATTTATACATCCCCACAACAAAAAAGACACTAAGTACAGATCTGAGAGTACTCGCAGTTACTGACAGCTAGTTCAAAGCCAATAACAACTAATAAAACAATCATGCATCTAAGATTAAAATATAAATCAGTACACGTCCAACATCCAATGGATTTAGTGTAAAGACGTCATTAACAGCCAGAGAAAAACATGACATTGTGCAATACCAAAATACAGGTATCGACATATTGTAGATCCATGAATGTTCATATGTATATAATATTTAGTTTGATTTTACTGAGGTTTATATCTAATAGATTTATCAGAATTGGTAAACTGCTGTTGCCTCTTACCATGTACAATATGGAAGTATTACTTAATATGCTTTAGGGTAAAATTGTGTTGTCTTACACAAAGCATGAAACGACAAAGGTGTACACATTGTAAACGATTTAATAGACGAAACAGGAGAAATATTTTCCCTTGATTTATCATATAAATACAGACTTCCTGAATATTATGACTTAAAACATTACGAAAAACAGTATATTCTTGAAACTTTATTAAAAAAAGTTGAATCTCCCATGAAAAATAGTTACCGAAAAAAAATGGACCGATCGTGAAAAGGCACAACAGCTTACAATGTGTCTACGCGGCTATGCTCAGAAAATCTTGAGTGATCTTACACTCGGTCAAATGTCAGACTATAATGCACTCAAAAACGTTTTGTCGCAGCGGTTTAACCCAAGAGAGGGTTAAGTTGCCTATCGGTGCGAATTTAGAAATCGAAGACGGCAAAAAGATGAAACGGTAGCCGAGTACGGGTACGGTTTACGCAGACTTGCACAACAGGCTTATCCCACTATACGCTACCATGAAATTGAGCCTACGGTGGTTGATCAGTATATACACGGTTTGAATAATCATGAACTGAAGAAACATGTTCAATTTCACCACCCCCAGACGCTCAGTCAAGCCATAGCTTTTGCAAGTGAATATGAAGCATTTCTTGGCCCAGTTGATAAAATTGTAAAACCTAGAGAGACTTTTGACGCTCATAATATTCAAACTCTACAGGCCTTGACTGAAAGCGAGCAACAGAACCCTGAAAGTAAGCTATTAGGTCAGATATCTCAAATGATTGACAATAAATTTAAGGAGTATCTAAATGAGAATAGAACAGTAGATACAAGCAGAAATAGAATAGGGTCATACAATGAACCAAACAGAAATGAAGGACAAGGTTTTTATAATAGAAGTTCACAATCCCAAAATAGATTTGACAGGCCAAGGGATATAACTTGCTATTATTGTCATGAATTAGGCCATATTAGAGCTAGATGTCCTTACTTAAATAGGGAAAGGGAGAGAAATTATTTTGATTCAAATCAAGGACCTAGGAATTCTTTAAACGAGGAGGGGCTGAAATCAGGGATGTGAATTCAGCTCGTTCAGACTTTGAAAATCGTCCAAAACAAATTGAAACTTTTAAGAAACAAGTTCAGTTTGCAGATGTTGTAAATGAAGCAACAACATTAGACCAAAGGGTAAATAAAATTTCCTGTCAAGACCGGGAACCCTTATGTAGGCAAGAGGTTGATACATGTATTAATGTAGAAAGCACGACACCTATTGTTCACTAGAATCAGTTGTCGGGTTCATGTCTATATGTCAAGGCTGAAATCAATAGCACCCCATGTAAATTATTAGTTGACACTGGGTCTCCTGTATGTGTAATATCATCAAAACTTTTCAATACCATGGAAGTAGATAAGACTGAGTTTCAGAAAACTGATACTGCTCTGTACACAGCTGATGGCACTAAGCTAGTGGCAAAAGGTCAAGTAAGTGTTCAAGTTAAACTTGGTACTGAAAATTGTAAACAAAATGTCATAGTTGCTAACATCGAGAAGCTAGCAGGCATACTTGGAATGGATTATCTAGAAAAACAAGATGTTGAGATTAAAATAGGGAAAAGGGTCCTAGAAATAAAACGTCAAAATATCCCATTAGAAAAAATAAAATGTAGTATAGGTGTTGAAGTCAAACAGTCTAATGACGTCACCATTCCTACAAATAGTGGATTTTCAATTGAAAGTCATGTTGTTGGCAAACCAGAATGGGAAATTGCACTTATAGAGGGTACACATTTTGTTGACAAGGGTCACTTACTAGCTAAATCACTTATTGATTCCAAAACACAAAAACAAAGACTGTATTCAATGAATGTAAATCAAAGACCAGTAAAGTTGAGCAAGAATACTACCATTGAAGTAGTAAATGAAGTAGATTTTGTATCCGACGTTGGTTCAAATACTTTTAAATCTGTTGAAAGTTTGAAAACACATTCAGAACCAGAGCACAGGAAACAACTTCTTGATAGCCCTTCAGAATACTGGACTGAACGTGTTCCACCAGACAGAGCAGACATGGCGTGTCATATTTAATAGACAGGGAAACTAGTAAAACCCAGAGACATTTATTCCCCCTCTCCAATAAAATAAATTTAAACACGTGTAAACTTTTATAAGGGTACATACCTTCAAAAGATTTGATGCAAGTCTGAATGAAATATGTATTTAAACTCGAGTAAACTCGCGTAATGGCTTAGAATTAGTAATGTCTCAATTGCCTTGCTTCCCAAGGCTGCATGTGTGCCTCTGTACATACTAGTATGCGTTTGTTTAAATCTAGTTTAGTTGTCTCTTTTCAATTTACGTAACAAAAACACATTTACTAATGTACATATATGTATTTTATATTTTCTATATATCATGTATATAGTATGATTATTTTGTCATAGTTTTTTATGATTCCTCTCTTTTTCAGTCATGGATGAATTTGAAATAAATGTACCAGATGAGGAATACAGTGAATTCGTTAATCACAGCCTTAGACCTGTATGGAACCCAAATAGTACAAAATGTAATGGCGATGGATGTAATTTCGTCTGCTCTAATTTCAATGCATATATCGCCCATTGGACCAAAATACATGTAGAGATCGTAACGATCTAGATAAGATTTATAATTGGTAAAAAAAATGGCTTGTGAATTTTAAAGCCCAAAAAACTGAAAGTATGATAATTTCAAAAAAAATAAATAGACCCTTTCATCCTCCATTAAATATGAATACCCAAGAGCTACAAACAGTAAGTAAACACAAACATCTAGGTGTCTTTTTTTCTAACAACGGATCCTGGAACGACCATATTGAATATATAGTTTCTAAATCTTACAAAAGAATAAATATAATGAGAAAAATG
This sequence comes from Mytilus californianus, assembly GCF_021869535.1. NCBI lineage: Eukaryota > Metazoa > Mollusca > Bivalvia > Mytilida > Mytilidae > Mytilus > Mytilus californianus. The sequence goes on from NW_026262677.1 coordinate 487,978, forward strand.
AAAAATGTTCATGATAGGTTTACACTTGAAAAAATTTACATATCATTTGTTCGCCCAATTCTTGAATATGCTGATGTCGTTTGGGACTCTCAAAATCAGAATTTGATTGCTAAACTTGAAAATATTCAGCTTGACGCAGCGCGTATCGTCACGGGGGGTACTAAACCTACCAGTATAAACAATTTATATGTTGAAACTCGATGGGAAAAATTATCTGAAAGACGACGCAATCATAGACTAATTCATTATCACAAAATTTTGAATAATAAAACCCCAGAGTATTTAAGAGACTTGTTGCCCGATTCAGTAGGAAGTAGGCATGATCATAATACAAGACAAAGAAATAATATTACACAAGTCAACACACGGACCCGTTTATATTCTGAATATTTCATCCCAGCAACAACAAAACTATGGAACACTCTTAACTTAAACATAAGAAAATGTGAATCTCTATCATTATTCAAAAAACAAATTAGTACCCAAAATAGTAAGGTCCCAGCGTATTATTATATAGGACATCGTTTTGGTCAAATTCTTCATGCTCGCTTAAGAATGGATTCAAGTTCATTGAATTCTCACCTATTCGTTCGTAATTTAGTAGACTCTCCAAATTATCGTTGTGGTGATGTAGAAACAAATTCTCACTTCCTGTTATCTTGTCCCATATACACTGATTTAAGACATGAACTATTAGATTCTGTTTCAGTTCTTCCTGTCCAAGTTAACACAAAAACTTTGCTTTTTGGATCAACGGTACTCTCAGATGAGCAAAATAGTCTTTTATTTAGTTTGGTGCAGAAATATATTATTAAAAGTAAACGTTTTAACCCTTGATGTTAATGCTTCATCATTCAATAGGAACCCAAGCATTTCACACTGTATACATTACAATAATTCATTTTTATTTATTTTTTTTTTTTTTTTTTTTTTCTTTTTCTTTTTTCACCTTTTTCATATTCATATATTTATTACAGAGCATGCCTGTATTTATATTTATGTATTGTCCAATAAGTGTATTATTTTTGTAAAAGGAGACAGATTTGTAAAAGCAAATTGCTTGTTTCTGAATCCTTAATATTATTTCATTTGTATAATATCGTTTAATATTGATTTATCTGAATAAATATTATTTAAACTATGTTGTACTGTTATACGGAAGCGTATTAGCGCCACACGTTTTTTTTTTATATTTCTTCCTATGTTTGCGTTATAACGCAAACCTTTGCGTTATAACGCAAACATTTGCGTTATAACGCAAACCTTTGCGATATAACGCAAACCTTTGCGATATAACGCAAACCTTTGCGATATAACGCAAATGATTGCGTTATACGTTATAACGCAAACCTTTTGCGTTATAACGCAAACCTTTGCGAAATAACGCAAACCTTTGCGTTATAACGCAAACATTTGCGATATAACGCAAACATTTGCGTTATAACTCAAACATTTGCGATATAACACAAACCTTTGCGATATAACGCAAATGTTTGCGTTATACGTTATAACGCCAACCTTTTGCGTTATAACGCAAATATTTGTTTTATTTTATTTCTTATTTAAGTTTCAAAGGAAGCAGCTGTAAATGGAGGAGGCTGCATATATTAAAATTTATCACCCTTTGTACTCATTGCAATGTAAAATGCTTGAGTGTTTAGCACACATCATGGGATAATAATGAGCAGGATAATACATGTATATATATTACAAAGAAAATTGAGTAAATTGAAGTTATACCGAAGAAAATAAAAAATCAACCCCGCTAGTGTAGCCGAATGTTTAGTATACTTCCGAAGTAAGCGCTCGTTTGATCATTGTGTAAGGTTGGTTAGATTCAAACAAGCTACCCTTTTTCCATATTTCTATAAAATGAAGATGCTATTTTATTATAATTATGTTCTCTACATTCAAATTGCTACCCAAGCATCTTAAATAGCTACCTCACTAGATTGAAATTAAAATTCAATGACTTTTTTTTAAAGAATCTTTATCATATTCTGAGATTTCTACAAACGATTTCTTACATCAAAATTTAAAAAGAATGTTTTTTTTCTGAATAATAAATTTTAAAGCAGAAAGATCATTTTGTCTATTTGACTTATAGTTTCACAATTGTATGACATTATTTTTGCTCTTATCTAGTTTACCACTTTTCGTTATTCAAAATTTTCAAAATCTTGGCCTTTCAATTAAAATTTGCCTATACCATATCTATTTACTTGTTAAATTTATATAATCTTCTGATGCATAAACCATTTATTAATTTGTGTATAATTGCACTTCAAGTATTCCTTTATTTCTATGCATATTTATTATAATGATTTGGCCTTGTGTTCATGGTTCTTCTCTTAACTAAATCACAACCGAAATTTGATGACAGACGGACATGCAAATGCCGACATTTACAAAACACTGCTTTCAAATTATATAATAAACATAAAATGTAAATTTAATATTATATATAGTTTTTTATTATTAAATATTCAAAACTTAATGAATAATTAAAATCAAAATGTTTGCGTTATAACCGTACATCATATTTGTTTTTCGTTCATTATTTTGTACATAAATCAGGCCGTTAGTTTTCTCGTTTGAATTGTATTACATTTGTCATTTCTGGGCCTTTTATAGCTGACTATGCGGTATGGGCTTTGCTCATTGTTGAAGGCCGTACGGTGACCTATAGTTGTTAATTTCTGTGTCATTTGGTCTCTTGTGGAGAGTTGTCTCATTGACAATCATACTACATTTTCTTATTTTTATATTCACTTACAGATTTGATTTTACTTTTACCGTTTAAGATATCATTTGCTTGAAATTTAAAGTGTTCTATTTTGATTTTGTACAGCAAAAATCGTTTGTTCCATTTTATAATAAATGTACATTAACAAAAGAAATATTACTCGGATAGTTTCTACAACAATATTGTGGTTAAATAGAATAAAATAGTCAAAATGGCGTATTCGGTGTATTATTTGATTTTTTGTTGTTATAATTTGAATATAGTATTAATGAATAGAATTTGAGGGGGTATGGATAACATTTGAATAAGACTTGAGTTAAATATTGGGTGGGATTTTTATTCAATTTTCAACAGAAACACGTAACATAATCGACGGGCCTCCGCTCCATTATTTCCCAGGAATGGACAGTTATTTGGACTTTCTCTATAACTTATCATATTCGAATTGATACCTGACATTGGAATTTTTAGGTTTATTTGTACTTGTGGCGTGACAGCAAGAAATGCTCGGCAGACCTATCATTTCTATCTATTTCTCATACAAATAAACCTTATATTTTCGGACATTGTACATGTATTGTCTACTAGTATTTAGAATATAATTATCAGATGAAATTGAGAATGGAAATGGGGAATGTGTCAAAGAGACAACAACCCAACAAAGAGCATAAAACAGCCCTTGGCCACCAATGGGTCTTCAACACAGCGAGAAAATCCCGCAGCCTGAGGCGGGCTTCAGCTGGCCCCAAAACAAAAAATGTGTACTAGTTCAGGGAAAATGGACGTCATACTAAACTCAGAAATATATAAATGAACTAAAATAATAAAAATAAAAACATGCAAGACTAACAAAGGCCAGAAGCTCCTGGCTTGGGACAGACACAAAAATGCGGCGGGGTTAAACATGTTTTGTGAGATCTCAACCCTCCCCTATACCTCTAGCCAATGTATAATAAAAAAACACACAGCAATACGCACAGTAAAACTCAGTTTAAAAGAAGTCCGAGTACGATGTCAGAATAGGTAACAGAAGATTCTGAAACTAAGTGTCATCAAACCTACGAATGATGTCCTTGTACCGATGATCAAATTTAGTAAATGTTTTGACAAGTTTGTGATATCGAAAACCCTGGTGTAATAATTTTTTCAGTAATACAGAGATTTCTTTCGTTAAAATCAAATACGTTGTTACATACACGAGCGAATTGAACAAGTTGAGATATATAAACACCATAAGATGGTGACAATGGAACGTCACCATCGATATATCTAAAAATGGATAATTAACAATAGGAAATGAGAAATCGTCTCTTTTATCGTAAATTTTGGTATTAGGCTTCCCGTTAAAGATATAGATATCAAGATCCAGGAAAGGGCAGTGTTCATTGTTAGTATAAGCTTTTTTTTCTTTGATGTACGAACTAAACTTTGCAGTATATGCCAGCATCATTTGGAAAGAAATGAAACAATTCCAAATCATCAATGCAACAGCAATTGGCAAGGTACACAAACCTTAGTCAACAATTATTTACATGTCTTTTTGGGCCAAATCCAATGATTTAAGGTTAAACTAGCTTTCCATGGAAAGGTCTCCCTATTATCTGTTATGGAAATTAGTCATCCGGGAAAGAATAAGAATTTCACATTGTTACAGAATTACACTCTGTGTAACCGTAGGTAGCACGTAAGAAATAATTCTCTAAGAAGCAGTCTTTGCAATGCCCTTAATTTTGCTCATTACAGTTACAAAAACCCAACTTTTTGGTCCTTGAATAAAAGTCAACGATATTTGGTTTGTGAGTGCATAGCCATGAGGCCGTGTGTTGTGTACCACCATGACATTTATGTGACCTTGACCTTTGACCCCCAAGGTCAATAATTTGTAAGTTATAAAAAGGGATATGGCATATGTTTCAGTCACTTTAAACAGTTCTCACTAAGTAATTGTAGTTACTATAATGTCCTATTTTGTTACAGGGTCATTTAAAGGCATGGAGCCTGACATGTCTTTATCCATGGTTACAAGGATGGAGGACAGTGGTCCACAGTTGGCATAATTCATGCAGATAATGACTCAACAACAACATCACGGTTGAGGCAAAAATTTGAAAACATCAAAAAAAGAGATGATAAGAACCCTGTAAAGAAAGATCTGTCAAAACAGTTGCATGCAGCATCAAATAAAACCAAAGAGCTGAAGGGGAAAGGAGTAATTCCTTACATCCTTAGATCCTTCATGTATGCCATTAGTTCGAAACAGTCAAAGGAGAATGGGCTTTGTGAAAGACTTAAGACAGCATTGTTCCACACCTCTTTGGAGACCAGGTATTCTTTTGAAGAACTACAGCTGAAACTCTCACTTTTAATGAGCTGGTTCCACCATATGATCTACAAAGAGAAATGTCACAAATTTTAGTCATTTCACAGTTAATATTGTAAACCAGTTGTCACAAATTAAACTTTAGCTACAATTGTAAAAAAATCTGTTTCATGGGGAATATCTCTTCATGCATTTTTTGCATTCTACACTTTTGTGTCATAAGATCTCGTAATAGTTTTTTTTCAAATTTTGAAATGTTATCTTCAATGTGTTTGGAGTTATCACACAAAACCTTTGCCACCTGCCCTCCCCCCTCCCCTCATATCACAAATTTAATTTTAAAAAGTGAAACTTTAGTCTATTTTTTATCTTTAGCACTGTTCAATATTTTGTTTATACGGTGAGAACAAAATGAAGGATTGTTTTTTAAGGATATGCTAAAGATCATAACTGAAAATTTTTAAAACAAAATTCTGCTAAGTCAGTTTTCAGAGATAAGAATTCCTAAACAGTCAATTTTCATATGACAGACAAACAGCAATCATCTCCCTTTGAGAATGAAAGACTTCTATTTCCTATTGCTTTGTTCATATTCATTTGTCCTTTGTGTTTAATGTCGGAATGTTTTATGCCCCACCTACGATAGTAGAGGGTCATTATGTTTTTCGGTATGTTCGTCCGTTCGTTCGTCCGTCCATTCGTCCGTCTGTCCCGCTTCAGGTTAAAGTTTTTGGTCAAGGTAGTTTTTGATGAAGTTGAAGTCCAATCAACTTGAAACTTAGTACACATGGCAATTGTAGAGTCTTTTTTTCTGGCGTCATTGTTGGAAAAAATATTTCCAAGGACACTACAAGGAAACTTTCCTGCACAGGTCTCAGCCTTCATCGCTTGGAGTTGGCCTGGAAAAGAAACAATGAAGATGGCATAAAATTGGTTATGAAAAAAAATGGTGCTACCTGTATTTGAACTTATATCTAAAAGTCTTATCCTGTAAAACAACCATTAATAATAGCTGATTTTGAATAAATTTATGTTTTTACTAAAATTTGGAGTAACCGAGGAGCACTTGCACTTGAAATATATATTTATTAGTGGCGCCCTATAGTAATCACTCTGTCCGTCCGTCACAGTTTCCTATTTCATACGATAACTCAAGTTTGCTTCGACCGATTAAAATAAAATTTATACACAATAAGCATCACTAGAGGAGGCTCCCTTTTGATTTTGAAGCCTTTCCTATTATTCGTGTCTAAGAAATTGGAATTGGGCAGGCGGAAGCCCTTCGTGACGTAGTCATTTTTCTAGTTTGTTGTGTTTTTTTGTTGTGTTGACCTTGAATTTATAAAAAATGTATACGTAAATTTGAAATGCAAAAAGCTCAGCATGTCATTAGGTCTCACCTTCAAAAATATTCCATTTAGTCAATATTGTTTGATTACTCCCTGAAGGGTTATTTCTCTTACAGATTTTTATTTTGATGGACAAATTATTTGACCACCTTGCTGCAAAAATTTTACTATTGAATTTGCTGAAGAATCTGCATTAAAATTACTTGTTATAAATGTACATCAGAAAACATGTGCCCTAAATGAACTTCTACAAACACAATATGATTGATCTTGAATTGGTTAATTACTAAATATATCAGGCAAGTTAGAAAAAAATTCATCTTAAAATGTATACAAATTGCATGTACCTTCAGTCAACATGAGCTTAGTGATTTCTGATTACATTTCAATATGTCCATGTTAATTATTTGACCCATGCATTATTGTAACCCCAACAATCTTTTGCCCTCCAAATTTTGAATTTGTGACCTATAACTTGGTTGCTTATATTACAGCAAAATAAGGGTTTAGCAAACTGGAATCCAGTTTATGAAAATTAAATGCAAATCAATACCAGTTCAGATAATTAATCCTGCTACAATAAGAAAGATTCCTGATAGAAAATTTTTCTGGTAGGAATAAATTAATACTCTTCAACTAGGAATGTGTAGTAGGAAAATGAAAAATCCAACTGTAAAAACTTAAAATTTTCCTAGTACGCCTAAGAAGTAGCAGGAATCTCAGATTCCATGATTCCTACTACATATTTAGTACGGGTTGATGGTACATCTAGATAAAAAAAAAACAAATGTTGTCTGTAAGAAGTGAGCTCTTGTCAGTTTTGTTTTCATTTATAAATGTGGATGATAATTACAGGAAAAAAAATGATGTGAATTAAAATTTATTTTTTATAGATATATTTTACATTTTTGCTGCATCATTATAATCATGAACAGTGATGAATGAGTATGTTGATTATTACAATTCCAAAACTTTCACAACAATCACTTTTGATCAAACATTTATACACCGTTCAGTCATTTTTTGTAAATGAACATCAACAGTCAGTTAAAAGATCTTGGTATTTCCCGGCGGTAGACCAGTCAACATCAACAGTCAGTTAAAAGATCTTGGTATTTCCCGGCGGTAAACCAGTCAACATCAACAGTCAGTTAAAAGATCTTGGTATTTCCCGGCGGTAGACCAGTCAACATTAACAGCCAGTTAAAAGATCTCGGTATTTCCCGGCGGTAGACCAGTCAACATCAACAGTCAGTTAAAAGATCTTGGTATTTCCAGGCAGTAGACCAGTCAACATCAACAGTCAGTTAAAAAATATCGGTATTTCCCGGCAGTAGACCAGTCAACATCAACAGTCAGTTAAAAGATCTTGGTATTTCCAGGCAGTGGACCAGTCAACAAAACCACTAAACAAAAAATGAGAACACTCCAACATTTTTTCAAAATCATATAATTTAAAATAAAAACATCCCCAAACACTCAATACACTGTAATAATACATAAATTGGTTGGACAATCCTTTCAACACGAGGTCAAAAACCAAAGGTCAAATAAATATTGTTTTTAATAATTATTGTTGATTGAAATAAGATATATATCCTCCAAGTCTTATGTCTAATTATTGTGAAAGAGGAGAGTATATTGATTAAGGATTATTAACCGATGAAATGAGGATTTCGCTTTGAGGTCAAATGCCAACTTCTTGAATGTTCAGAACAGATAAAACTTCCTTTATCCTTTCAGGTAACCTAAATAAGGTTACCTGAAAGGATAAAATAATATTACAATAAATTGCTTCGCCGAGCGCAGCTGGATACGACCGCAGAGGTCCAACCCTGAACAGTTGGGGCAAAAATGAACACAATATTCGCGCTTGATACAGGTCTGAATTTAGATTGTAATTAAATATTTGACACAAGTCATAATAGGTTTCTGACACAGAATAACTGTAGTCAAAGAACTTAGAATTGGTTATACGATTTGAATTTTTTGCTTTTGTGCAATAGACTATGCTGTTGCAAATCCCCCCCACCCAAAAAAAAAAAAAATTGACCCCTCCTTTTTTTTGCAAAAAAAAATATTTGGAAGAAATTTTCTTTTTAATTTCTGAAATCTGAAATCTGAATACTTTATTTAATTGTCCATTAACTAGGAAACCCTTGTTTTCCCCTTTTTTTGCCCTTAATTCCCCCCCCCCCCAAAGCCAATCCTAACCATCCCTTTGTGGTATGGAAACTTGTGGTATAATTTCAGAGAGATCCGTACACCGTTCCACAAGTAATTGTCTGGAAACTAGAAAAATGCTTATTTGGGCCCCTTTTGGCCCCTAATTTCTAAACTGTTAGGTCTATTACCCCAAAAATCAATCCCAACCTTCCTTATGTGGTTATAAACCTTGTGTTGAAAGTTCATAGATTTCTATTTACATTTACTAAAGTTATGGTCCGGAAACCAAATGTCTTCGGACGACGCTGACGACGCCGACGACAACGACGACGACGACGTGATACCAATATACGACCGCAAACGTATAAAAACATGGCTGCTGCAAAACCAATGCAAATTTAAGAATTAATCTCTTCTTTAGTTAAAAGAGTTAACAAAAAGTGATTTGACAGGGTGTTGTTCTAACCCCACTAACTTGTTGTTTTCCATGGAAACATATCTTTATTTGTTTATGATTTGTAGCATGGATAAAAGTTATTTTATATACCAATTAAAAAAAAGAATTCATTGGTACATTTTTTTCTATTCGACTTTACAATCATTTTTTTAGGTGAAATTTGATCTTAGCCAGTTAGTTGCAGGCATATTGCAAAAAAAGGGTAGCCATTTTGAAAAAAATTATATTCATTTATCATAATGTTCTCAGGTAAATTTAAAAAAGATATATGCATTTTTTGGCGGGTACCTTAATGACTTAAGAAAGGGTTAAACAAAATAATTTCGGACTTCAAAGGGGAGGGTAACTCTTTCAAAGGATATTTTTAAGCATAGCCTGGAAACCTATTCTCCAATTTTGATATTTTTTAGGTACACCCAAAGAACAATATATGCGAAATTAAGACAAATCATTGACTAGATTTTTTGTTTTGTTTGCCTCTAGTGTCCTTCTCTTCCTTGTGCACCACATTTTTGATGTTATTTCTTCATAGTAATAAAAATAATACAGTCATTGCTTAAATACAAATAAGCGAATACCATTTGATTGGATATTACGTTTAAAATTGTTATAATTGTTCATTCATTTATTTTCTCGTGTATTTGTTATATATCCAACTATTTGTGTAAGCATTTAAAATGTATTTCAATCGAAAACGATTAATAAATTTTAATACATGTCGACAAATGATAGATAATATGATGTGTTAAAACAGAGATCGAGTGAGTATTGGAAGTATAATTAGATACGTGAAGCAGTCGAGTGAGTATTGGAAGTATAATCAGATACGTGAAGCGATCGAGTGAGTATTGGAAGTATAATTAGATACGTGAAGCGATCGAGTGAGTATTGAAAGTATAATTAGATACGTGAAGCGATCAAGTGAGTATTGGAAGTATAATTAGATACGTGAAGCGATCGAGTGAGTATTGGAAATATAATTAGATACGTGAAGTGATCGAGTGAGTATTGGAAGTATAATTAGATACGTGAAGCGATCGTATAATTAGATACGTGAAGCGATCGAGTGAGTATTGGAAGTATAATTAGATACGTGAAGTGATCGAGTGAGTATTGGAAGTATAATTAGATACGTGAAGCGATCGAGTGAGTATTGGAAGTATTATTAGATACGTGAAGCGATCGAGTGAGTATTGGACGTATAATTAGATACGTGAAGCGATCGAGTGAGTATTGGACGTATAATTAGATACGTGAAGCGATCGAGTGAGTATTTGAAGTATAATTAGACACATGTTAAAACAGTGATCGAGTGAGTATTGGAAGTATAATTAGATACGCGAAGCGATCGAGTGAGTATTGGAAATATAATTAGATACGTGAAGCGATCGAGTGAGTATTGGAAGTATAATTAGATACGTGAAGCGATCGAGTGAGTATTGGAAGTATAATTAGATACGTGAAGCGATCGAGTGAGTATTGGAAGTATAATTAGATACATGAACTGATCGAGTGAGTATTGGAAGTATAATTAGACACATGTTAAAACAGTGATCGAGTGAGTATTGGAAGTATAATTAGATACGCGAAGCGATCGAGTGAGTATTGGAAATATAATTAGATACGTGAAGCGATCGAGTGAGTATTGGAAGTATAATTAGATACGTGAAGCGATCGAGTGAGTATTGGAAGTATAATTAGATACGTGAAGCGATCGAGTGAGTATTGGAAGTATAATTAGATACATGAACTGATCGAGTGAGTATTGGAAGTATAATTAGACACATGTTAAAACAGTGATCGAGTGAGTATTTGAAGTATAATTAGACACATGTTAAAACAGTGATCGAGTGAGTATTGGAAGTATAATTATATACATGAAGCAGATAGTTTCATGTTTTTTTGTAAGTTGAGGATGTCATGTATAAAAATAAGGAGATGTGGTATGATTGCCAATGAGACAACTATCCACCAAATTTCAAATGAAGTGGATGTAAGCAATTATAGGCAACCGTACGGCCTTCAACAATGAGAAAAACCCATTTTGTATGGTCGGTTATAAAAGGCCCCGACATGAAAACTATGAAACAATTCAATTGGAAACTAACGGCCTAATTTATAACAACACAATTTACGAAAAACAAATATGACAGACATGAACCAACGACAACTACTGAACTACAGGCTCCTGACTTGGGACAGGCACATAAAGAATATGGCGGGGTTAAACATGTTTGTGAGCGCTCAACCCTCCCCTAACCTGGGACAGTGGTGTAACAGTACAACATAAGAACAAACTATAAAAAGCAGTTGAAAGGCTTAACTCATCAGATGAATACAAATAGAAATACATCTAACAAAAACGCGGAGTGGACGTGAACGGGTACTTATATATCCCCACAACAAAAAGACACCAAGTACAGATCTGAGAGTACTCATTGTTACTGACAGCTAGTTCAAAGCCAATAACAACCAATAAAAAAATCATGTATCTAAGACTAAAATATCAATCAGTATACACATTAAACATCCAATGGATTTAGTGTAATGACGTCATAAACAGTCAGAGAAAAACATGATTGACCTTGTGCAATGCCAAACTAATAGGTATCGACAGATTGTAATATCATGAAAGTACATATGTATAATATTTAGTATGGTTTTAATTTACTAATAACAAATTAATATTTATACCAATAAAAACAACATTCAAAGATGTTAACTACAGTGTTGAATAGGTAACCTTTTAGAATAAGTTTATTTAAAGGATTGATAAGTTTACACGGATCGTATCTAAATTTCCGGGCTCGGTTTACAACATCACCGTAAAATTTAGGATGTACTATTCCGTTTGAAATAAGTTTTCTACAGGTACAGCCAAACTTGCAGACCAAATCTTTGTACCTATGGAATAATTTAGTAAATGTTTTAAGTAATTTGTGGTAACGAAATCCCTGACTTAATAGTTTCCTAGTAATACATAGATTACGCTCATTGAAATCCAAAACGTCACTACAGACACGATCATAGCGAATGAGTAGGGATATATAAACATATGGTCTTGTTAACTGGTAGGGGGCTCTTTATTTCATCATTAAAGGCTCTTAGTCTACTTTAGGATAAAGAACAGCAAGCCATGTGCTTTTTCTTTGATGTAGAGTTTATTTCCTGTAGTGCATTTTATTTCACAAGATAGGAAAGTCATATTGAGATATTACATACAATACATATTATTATTGTTTTCAGTTGTTGTATGAGGTATAAAAATTAATTGAACTTACTAAAAAGTAACATGTTCACCAACAACACCACAACAAAATTCATTATGAGATATCACTGCACAATTACGCAAAACAGGACATATGACAAATAATGTGGTTTTTATAATCTGCCGCGGCATAAGTGTTGTGTGGGTTTATTGTAGTTTGATTGGCTGTTGCACCATGCATATGCATGTTACTGATTGGTTGATTGGCTGTTGCACCATGCATATGCATGTTACTGATTGGTTGATTGGATGTTGCACCATCCATATGCATGTTACTGATTGGTTGATTGGCTGTTGCACCATCCATATGCATGTTACTGATTTGTTGATTGGCTGTTGCACCATGCATATGCACGTTACTGATTGGTTGATTGGCTGTTTCACCATGCATATGCATATTACTGATTGGTTGATTGGCTGTTGCACCATCCATATGCATGCTACTGATTGGTTGATTGGCTGTTGCACCATGCATATGCATGCTACTGATTGGTTGATTGGCTGTTGCACCATGCAACTGCATGTTACTGATTGGTTGATTGGCTGTTGCACCATCCATATGCATGTTACTGATTGGTTGATTGGTTGTTGCACCATCCATATGCATGTTACTGATTGGTTGATTGGCTGTTTCACCATGCATATGCATGTTAATGATTGGTTGATTGGCTGTTGCACCATCCATATGCATGTTACTGATTGGTTGATTGGCTGTTGCACCATGCATATGCATGTTACTGATTGGTTGATGTGCTGTTGCTCCATGCATATGCATGTTACTGATTGGTTGATTGGCTGTTGCACCATGCATATGCATGTTACTGATTGGCTAGACGGTCACCACAACTATACAGCAGTGGTTGTGCTATCGGTCGTGAGAGTCGATGACTACATATGTTTTGTCATATTTTAAACCACTTAACTGGATTCTTAGTATGCGATGTATTTAATGCAACCGTTACCAACTAAGTCATGTCTCTTACATCTAGATAAAAGGTAAATACCATTTCTAATCCTTTTAGACTTCTTAATGTTAAATCTTATATTTTAAAATCTCACAAACTCAGATTTTGTAAATTAAATTTTATACTATTTTTAAATCTTAATTCACTCTAATATGAGGGTTCCTAGGCTACGCGATATATAAGGCCCTATCCATAAGTCAAGACTAAGGATAACCATGATATTCCAAGTGGAATTTTTTTAACTGTAGATAAAGTAAACAAAGTCTTATCAATGAGTTTTATCCATTTTGAAATAATATAAGTTTTATAATTTCTTGTCAGACGTATGTGTACAGTGTAAGTATATGTTCTCTCTCCTTTTACCATTTTACCTTTGTTTTATTTAATTAACATTTATGACTATATTAACAAGGTAAATCAAATTGTTTTTTATATAAACGCATATATTTTTAAAGCGGTGACCCTGCAAATAGGGTTGACATCCAATAGAAGAAGAAGGTTCGTATTAATCATGTAAATTGTACGATTAAAGAAATTACTAGTCTGCAACAGTATGCTTTAGAAACAACATGATTTGATACATTCAATTCTTTAATCTGTTACATTAAAAGTTATGTAGATGTTCCTAAACTCTTTTAAAGTATGTTATATAAAATCTCAAACTGTGACATATCGAGAAAAGATCAATTTTTCAACTGATTTTTATCATTCAGACTGATTTAACTTGAAAACGTGTTCATGGACCCTCTTTTTAAAAAGGCCATTTGACTTGATTATGTATGAAGATTATTTGTGCCAATTTTTATGAACAAATCACCGATGGAATTTTTTAAAATCAGATAAATATACTGCCAAAAATGCCTTTTTTTACTGAAATCATGAAAATGTGATAAAATGAAATATTTCCAAAGAATTGTTACACAGTTTCGAAACACGCTTATGTAGAGAAGATATTCCAGATTTTCAGTTTAAAAAAATCCGCTTTCGTTTATCTTTTATAACAAAATAGTTAGGTATGTCTTTCTAAACGATAGAAATGTCAAAGAAACCGAAATGTCCAGATGAGTTTCATTTTTTAATAAACTGTCCATTATATAATAAATGTCGGGAATTATTGGTTGCACAAGCTCATGAGCACTGTCAAAATTTTAATAACTTAGACTGCAAATCAAAATTTGTATGGTTAATGACCACTGAAGATAAACATATACTTAAAAAATTAAGTAATTTTCTTATCCAGAGTTTTGAATTGAAATCCACAAATTCTGTAAATGGCTAAATCTCTTTTAGTTTATCTATATATATTTTAAATTCAAAAAATTAAATTAATACACATTACTCTTATCTATGTGTATGCATATTTCATCTATTTATGTGTAAATGCTTATATATGCGTTACTAAACTGCAGTCAAATTTCTAAGGTGCTTATTCAATTCTTGCAATTTTTGAAAAAGATTATATACATAAATATCTAGTAATTGGTTGCTGTGTGTACATGGGAGAAAACTACCCTTATATCTAATCAGTTGGGGCTGCATTTTTATGCAGCTCAAAACACCATATCTTCAAAGACTATTGGATACTGTTTAAAGGGGAATAATCCTTACATAAATTGATTGTCTCCCATATTACTTTCTCTTCCATGTGCATGCAATAACTGTTCAGTGTTCTATTGTGATGTATTTTATTTTATTATTTCATTGTTATAACACAAATAATTGTAATCATTGTATGCAATTTAAAATCCGCAAGGTTCCAAAATTGGATTATTAAAGTATTCTTATTCTTATATATATATAATTAAAGCAGCACATGAAGATATAGTTTTTGTTACATATTTGAATTGACTAGGTGAAAAATAGCTTGTATGCAAACTTTCGTCAAAAATTCACCGTGGGATCAAAACTGTACCGTATGCCCTTAAGTGTATGCGGCAATCTCTGACATGTCAATCTATTCCCTTACTTGGTTACGAATAAATCGATTTAAATAGTATCATTTGCTTCATATTAAGATTCGTCCTTTGTTGCTGCATTTATTATTTTAGTAGTAGTATAAACGAGTAATTTGTGTTTAAGTAGATATATAAACAGATCAGGTGTTAACCAATACCAAACCAAAATGAAGAAAAACTGAAAGATACATAAGATAAGATATTTTTTTTTCCAAATTAGGTCCCCAGGATAACAAATATGATCTTTACAACATACAGTGTTTTACATGACATTCATATAGTACACCTAAAATATTGATATAGAGTTATACAGGCTATTATATGTTAAATTAAAACAAAGTATTTAAGAGTTGCTACTCCAGAGATGTTGCAAATGTCCTCTCACTGGCTTGATTTTAATTGCAGTTATTTTTATTTTATTTTATTACACATTAACAATATGTTTGATATATATGTTAATGCAATCGGAAAGTCTGATATGAATATTGAAAATTAAAATAACAAAAATATCGAACTCCAAGGAAAATTCAAAACGGAAAGTCCCTCATCAAATGGCAAAATTAAAAGCTCAAACACATCAAACGAATGGAAATCAAATGTCATGATATTCCCGACTTTGTATGACAGTCGCATAGAATTCCATTATATTAACAACAACGTATGTCAACAAAGAAAAAAAACCAAAATGGAATATAGACACTCTATAGACAAAGCACATAAGCAAAAACGAAAGACAAGAATATAAAACATAACCAAAGCACAATAACACAATGGCGGAGTGTATAAATACTGAGCCAAGCCAAAAGTATATTACCAAAAATGGACTGAGCAGTAAAGGTTAATAAGTTACAAAGACAAATAAAAGAACACTATAACACGTAATTTAGATGATAAACAACGTCAGTACCTAGAATCTATACTTCAAGACCATCATGTATTATTTATGAAGTTGAATATTTATCAACAAGGTCTTGGAATCTTCCGATGAACTTTTTTAGAAAAAGGACAAGATGTTCTTCGACATAAAACTGATTCATCATCTGTCTGCTCAGACACTGGTGACGTTTTATAAAGTTTGAGTAGCAGCTGCAAGCTCTTGAATGAGTTGGGAAATGAATTGTATATCCCATATGCAGGTGAAGTTGGTATAATGCTGCTAAGGTGCCGGGGTGGGATAAATTTTTAATTGCAAAATTAAAATCTTCTCGTTTGTCATAGACTCTGGTACTGAGATGACCGCTAATGTCAAATTCGAGGTACAAGTCTAATAATAAGGCGGACGAAACCGTGTCCGTTGTTTCTTTAATTTCTAGTTCTGGAGGATATATTAATGGAACCAATCAGAAAAGTATGGATTGTTAATTGAAAGAATATCATCAATATATCTGAATGTGAAATTAAATGATCTGGCTTCTTTTGGTTTCTTGTTACTGACAAGTGTCTGAAGGAACTCCGACTCATATGAAAATAAGAAGAGGTCGACAAGGAGAGGCGCACAGTTTGTTCCCATAGGCATGCCGACAATTTGTTGAGAAAGTCTACCTCCAAATTCAAAAATTTGTTATCTATAAGAAGTTACAGCATACTGGTCACTTGTTCCTCGGTGTAGCATGTTCTACCTTTTTTGCTCACTTTTATCAAGTTATGCCGTATTGTATCCCAAAGCAATAAGTTTATAGCGTATGTTGAAAGCTTTGTGGATTATTTCTTTATACGATTTTTCAATTTCACAAGGGGAATGGTGGTATAAGGGGTCGAAAAATCAAAGTTTTTGATAGAATAAAGTTCAGAGAAAGATCGAGATTTAAAATTATCCAGAAGTTCTTAAGAGTTTTTTTTTAGAATCTACATATGATTTATACCACTACGCGAGTAAACAGTTTCACAATATTTGTGAAGACCTTCTTTCACTGCGAACAATTTTTTTGTCAATCTAATGGCCAATTCCTTTGTAGAACATGCAGATGGGCCGGCAATGTACCGTTGTTTGTACGGAATTCTGTGAAACTTGGGTATCCAATAAAAACATGGTAAGTCCTCAGATTTGCTGTTAAGTGTAATGTTCATTCAAGCCATGAAAGACTTGTGATTCGCCAAAATCTCATCCTTGACAAATGATATGTTTTTATATCGTGACACCGTCTGGAAAATGAGTGTCGCTGGCCCTTGTAAAACAGTGAAAATTCCCGTATAACACGGATATGTTGTAAGTAACGTACGCTGCAGTTAACCACAAATTATGCAGGAGTAGATGATTCTTTCGACAGTGCTACCTCGTCCGCGATGTACTTGGCGCCAAGGACAATTAACAAAATCAGGCGAAAGGTTACAGTAATAATAAAATATTGTACTGTAAGGTCAAGAATTAATTCAGAAAAATATTAACTACCCGGTAATCACTAAAACGATGGAATAAATGGTATAAGGTATAGTGCATGTGATCAAGTACACTCTCCGTCTGATTTTTATCTGATATCGAAAATAAAACTTCTCCGAATATACAATGTAAACAAAATATAACAGAATGTTTAAGACGACGTGTCTCTACATGTATGTCCTAGTATCGCTGAGGTTGGTGTTGAGGGACGACGTTTTGCAGAGCGGGTCTTTAGTTTCGTCAGGAAAGTTGCTCAGTGCTTGGCTGTATTTGTTTTCTAAGCTTCAAGAAGATTAAAGCGGCCTTTAACCTTGCTTTTTTCGAACTGCATGACGGTCTCCTTCGTCTAGTGGGCTCTTCTGTGTACAGCCTCTTGTTCAATCTCTGCTTTTCTACTGCCAACCTCATATTCCAATCTGTTGTTTCTTGGTCCAATTCTGCCGTTATCTCGGTTTGTATATACATGGCTTGCTCTTCTTATATAGGTTCCTGTTTGATTTTCGGCAAAAGCTATTTTCTAGCAGCTTCTGTATTGGCACGATTTTGTTGAGCTTCTAATTTCTTAAGTTTTTCTGGTTCTAGAGGACTTAGTTTTTGTGGAACTAGCCTGTGTCAGAGTAAGAAGATGGTCCTTAGCATTTTCTTGACCACGTCCGCTTTAGGCGGGCGAATCTCTTATAAAGAACTGCAGTGTCCATGTCCTTGAGGCGTTCCGGTTCCATTTTGAAAGTTCTGGATACTCATCTGTAAGTCTACGATACTTAGTATTGGACTTGTGTTCATAACAATTCGAGCATGTTTATCTTACCCAGACTAAAAAATCAGCCAATCAAAATACTTGCTTTGGTGTTTCGAGCACAAATTTTGTACTTCGAGTACGTACTGAGTAAAGTTTTATGATCGAGAGCATAGGGCTGTATCAATGATCCCTGTGATGTAGGCAGTTGATGGAGCTCAATGGGAGGCTAGGCTACTTAAAGTAACTTAAATTCTGTTTCTAGCTCCTGGTAAAACGTTTAAAATAGTAAACACACATCTACTCCATATAGGGAAGAATTATTTGGTAGAGCTAGAAAAAACGCATGGTCCAGTGGATCTGGAATACAATTAGAATATTCAAAAGCTCGACCTACATATGCTTACATTACTAGTGAATCTGAATCCGAATGTGAAACTCGTTATGGAAGACAAACAAGGTTGAATAAACTTCCTAGGCCTGAATTAAGTGAGATCACAGAAAAAGAGAGCATATATCCGGCTTCGAGTCAATACAAAAAGACACTGTCAATTCAAAAGCCTATGAATTATTTAGAAAGTAGCTTGACAGCTGGTGCGAGACCAAAACATACAATAAAGAATGAGACAATTCGTAATACAATGGCACAAACTAACGATAATTCAGAGTTCATAAAACATGCTATGCCTCCGCATAGTTCACATTATATGTATGAAGACCATTATATAGGTACCAAAGTAGCCCCTAATGATGTTCGACAAAAAGGGTATGAATATGCTAGTGTGTACAGAGATACTCAACTCCCTGTCCAAAAAGTTGACATGCAAAGACCTCTCTATGAAAGGCCAATGCATGTGCCGCCTCAATATGACCCATTACGCCCTCATATTGTAGAACCAGAAGGTTATTACAGGTTGCCAAGCCGACAACATGAAAGGCCATCCATGTTACCGTCAAACTCTGTTCCGGGATCATTGTATGTACCCCAAAGGCCAGTTGGACCTGTTGGTTATATTGAGCATGAAAGCTTCCCTCATGAAGGTTATGGTCCTTTTCTTACTTATGAAAGATCAGTTCATGATTATTACGGAACTAACCCTATTGTTTCGGGTAATAATAGGCGCAAACAGAAAGAACCCGATTCATTTGACGGCAAATGTTCCGAGTGGGTTGATTATATCATACATTTTGAGCAAGTGGCATCTTGGAATCAATGGACCGATCGTGAAAAGGCACAACAGCTTACAATGTGTCTACGCGGCTATGCTCAGAAAATCTTGAGTGATCTTACACTCGGTCAAATGTCAGACTATAATGCACTCAAAAACGTTTTGTCGCAGCGGTTTAACCCAAGAGAGGGTGAAGTTGCCTATCGGTGCGAATTTAGAAATCGAAGACGGCAAAAAGATGAAACGGTAGCCGAGTACGGGTACGGTTTACGCAGACTTGCACAACAGGCTTATACGCTACCATGAAATTGAGCCTACGGTGGTTGATCAGTATATACACGGTTTGAATAATCATGAACTGAAGAAACATGTTCAATTTCACCACCCCCAGACGCTCAGTCAAGCCATAGCTTTTGCAAGTGAATATGAAGCATTTCTTGGCCCAGTTGATAAAATTGTAAAACCTAGAGAGACTTTTGACGCTCATAATATTCAAACTCTACAGGCCTTGACTGAAAGCGAGCAACAGAACCCTGAAAGTAAGATATTAGGTCAGATATCTCAAATGATTGACAATAAATTTAAGGAGTATCTAAATGAGAATAGAACAGTAGATACAAGCAGAAATAGAATAGGGTCATACAATGAACCAAACAGAAATGAAGGACAAGGTTTTTATAATAGAAGTTCACAATCCCAAAATAGATTTGACAGGCCAAGGGATATAACTTGCTATTATTGTCATGAATTAGGCCATATTAGAACTAGATGTCCTTACTTAAATAGGGAAAGGGAGAGAAATTATTTTGATTCAAATCAAGGACCTAGGAATTCTTTAAACGAGGAGGGGCTGAAATCTTTTGGAAAATGTTGTTTGTGCTGTATTTAGACCCCTCTACCAAGAAATTTGTTTTGCATGCACACGTATAAAAATTGCGGTTTTTATCCAACGCAATCATAGGTTTGAACGTTGTTTTCAATTTAGACTTATTTATATTTTTTCGTTTGGGCTTTATTATATTTGCCTTCGGGTTTATATGATCCGTTCATCCTATTTCGGCTCTTTAAAATTCAAGAGTCTATCCTAAATTGAGGTAAATTAAATGGCCTTCCAAATACTGTTTCGATTCCTAACATCACTGAATAGACATTAATTGTCGAAATCCGGATATGGTGTACAAATTTTTGCACCTCATTTTTGCATTATACCATCTTTTCCGCAAGTTTATTGTTTTCTGTTTGGTATTAAATTAATAGTTAAGATCCATTTTGTTACATATGGTGATCAATTTATTTGGCAATCGCAAAGGCAGTCAGCAGGGTTTAAGAACATCAGTTGTTCGATCTGTTAGTCAAATGCGTTTTGTTAAAATATACTTTTCACTTTTTGGTCTTTTGGAAACTGTTGTTTGTGCTGTATTTAGACCCCTCTACCAAGAAATTTGTTTTGCATGCACACGTATAAAAATTGCGGTTTTTATCCAACGCAATCATAGGTTTGAACGTTGTTTTCAATTTAGACTTATTTATATTTTTTCGTTTGGGCTTGTATTATATTTCCCTTCGGGTTTATATGATCCGTTCATCCTATTTCGACTCTTTCAAAATTCAAGAGTCTATCCTAATTTGAGGTAAATTATATGGCCTTCCAAATACCGTTTCGATTCCTAACATCACTGAAGAGACATTAATTGTCGAAATCCGGATATGGTGTACAAATTTTTTGCACCTCATGTTTGCGGTATACCATCTTTTCCGCAAGTTTATTGTTTTCTGTTTGGTATTAAATTTATAATAAAGATCCATTTTGTTACATCTTGTGATCCGTTTATTTGGCAATCGCCAATGGCAGTCAACAGGGTTTGAGAACATCCGTTGTTCGACCTGTTAGTCAAATGCGTTTTGTTAAAATATACTTTTCACTTTTTGGTCTTTTGGAAACTGTTGTTTGTGCTGTATTTAGACCCCTCTACCAAGAAATTTGTTTTGCATGCACACGTATAAAAATTGCGGTTTTTATCCAACGCAATCATAGGTTTGAACGTTGTTTTCAATTTAGACTTATTTATATTTTTTCGTTTGGGCTTGTATTATATTTGCCTTCGGGTTTATATGATCCGTTCATCCTATTTCGACTCTTTCAAAATTCAAGAGTCTATCCTAATTTGAGGTAAATTATATGGCCTTCCAAATACCGTTTCGATTCCTAACATCACTGAAGAGACATTAATTGTCGAAATCCGGATATGGTGTACAAATTTTTTGCACCTCATGTTTGCGGTATACCATCTTTTCCGCAAGTTTATTGTTTTCTGTTTGGTATTAAATTTATAATAAAGATCCATTTTGTTACATCTTGTGATCCGTTTATTTGGCAATCGCCAATGGCAGTCAACAGGGTTTGAGAACATCCGTTGTTCGACCTGTTAGTCAAATGCGTTTTGTTTAAATATACCTTTTAACTTTTTTGGTCTTTTGAAAAATGTTGTTTGTGCTGTATTTAGACCCCTCTACCAAGAAATTTGTTTTGCATGCACACGTATAAAAATTGCGTTTTTTATCCAACGCAATCATAGGTTTGAACGTTGTTTTCAATTTAGA
Organism: Mytilus californianus; assembly: GCF_021869535.1. NCBI lineage: Eukaryota > Metazoa > Mollusca > Bivalvia > Mytilida > Mytilidae > Mytilus > Mytilus californianus. The sequence goes on from NW_026262677.1 coordinate 510,087, forward strand.
CTTATTTATATTTTTTCGTTTGGGCTTTATTATATTTGCCTTCGGGTTTATATGATCCGTTCATCCTATTTCGGCTCTTCAAAATTCAAGAGTCTATCCTAAATTGAGGTAAATTATATGGCCTTCCAAATACTGTTTCGATTCCTAACATCACTGAATAGACATTAATTGTCGAAATCCGGATATGGTGTACAAATTTTTGCACCTCATTTTTGCATTATACCATCTTTTCCGCAAGTTTATTGTTTTCTGTTTGGTATTAAATTAATAGTTAAGATCCATTTTGTTACATATGGTGATCAATTTATTTGGCAATCGCAAAGGCAGTCAGCAGGGTTTAAGAACATCAGTTGTTCGATCTGTTAGTCAAATGCGTTTTGTTAAAATATACTTTTCACTTTTTGGTCTTTTGGAAAATGTTGTTTGTGTTGTATTTAGACCCCTCTACCAAGAATTTGTTTTGCATGCACACGTATAAAAATTGCTGTTTTTATCCAACGCAATCATAGGTTTGAACGTTGTTTTCAATTTAGACTTGTATATATATATATATATATATATATATGTATATTATATAATTTTCCGTAAGTTTATTGTTTTCTTTTTGGTATTAAATTTATAGTTAAGATCCATTTTGTTACATATGGTGATCAATTTATTTGGCAATCGCAAAGGCACTCAGCAGGGTTTAAGAACATCAGTTGTTCGATCTGTTAGTCAAATGCGTTTTGTTAAAATATACTTTTCACTTTTTGGTCTTTTGGAAAATGTTGTTTGTTCTGTATTTAGACCCCTCTACCAAGAAATTTGTTTTGCATGCACACGTATAAAAATTGCGTTTTTTATCCAACGCAATCATAGGTTTGAACGTTGTTTTCAATTTAGACTTATTTATATTTTTTCGTTTGGGCTTTATTATATTTGCCTTCGGGTTTATATGATCCGTTCATCCTATTTCGGCTCTTCAAAATTCAAGAGTCTATCCTAAATTGAGGTAAATTATATGGCCTTCCAAATACTGTTTCGATTCCTAACATCACTGAATAGACATTAATTGTCGAAATCCGGATATGGTGTACAAATTTTTGCACCTCATTTTTGCATTATACCATCTTTTCCGCAAGTTTATTGTTTTCTGTTTGGTATTAAATTAATAGTTAAGATCCATTTTGTTACATATGGTGATCAATTTATTTGGCAATCGCAAAGGCAGTCAGCAGGGTTTAAGAACATCAGTTGTTCGATCTGTTAGTCAAATGCGTTTTGTTAAAATATACTTTTCACTTTTTGGTCTTTTGGAAAATGTTGTTTGTGCTGTATTTAGACCCCTCTACCAAGAAATTTGTTTTGCATGCACACGTATAAAAATTGCGGTTTTTATCCAACGCAATCATAGGTTTGGACGTTGTTTTCAATTTAGACTTATTTATATTTTTTCGTTTGGGCTTGTATTATATTTGCCTTCGGGTTTATATGATCCGTTCATCCTATTTCGGCTCTTCAAAATTCAAGAGTCTATCCTAAATTGAGGTAAATTATATGGCCTTCCAAATACTGTTTCGATTCCTAACATCACTGAATAGACATTAATTGTCGAAATCCGGATATGGTGTACAAATTTTTGCACCTCATTTTTGCGGTATACCATCCTTTCCGCAAGTTTATTGTTTTCTGTTTGGTATTAAATTAATAGTTAAGATCCATTTTGTTACATATGGTGATCAATTTATTTGACAATCGCAAAGGCAGTCAGCAGGGTTTAAGAACATCAGTTGTTCGATCTGTTAGTCAAATGCGTTTTGTTAAAATATACTTTTCACTTTTTGGTCTTTTGGAAAATGTTGTTTGTGTTGTATTTAGACCCCTCTACCAAGAAATTTGTTTTGCATGCACACGTATAAAAATTGCTGTTTTTATCCAACGCAATCATAGGTTTGAACGTTGTTTTCAATTTAGACTTGTATATATATATATATATATATATATATTATATAATTTTCCGTAAGTTTATTGTTTTCTTTTTGGTATTAAATTTATAGTTAAGATCCATTTTGTTACATATGGTGATCAATTTATTTGGCAATCGCAAAGGCAGTCAGCAGGGTTTAAGAACATCAGTTGTTCGATCTGTTAGTCAAATGCGTTTTGTTAAAATATACTTTTCACTTTTTGGTCTTTTGGAAAATGTTGTTTGTGTTGTATTTAGACCCCTCTACCAAGAAATTTGTTTTGCATGCACACGTATAAAAATTGCTGTTTTTATCCAACGCAATCATAGGTTTGAACGTTGTTTTCAATTTAGACTTGTATATATATTTATATATATATATATATTATATAATTTTCCGTAAGTTTATTGTTTTCTTTTTGGTATTAAATTTATAGTTAAGATCCATTTTGTTACATATGGTGATCAATTTATTTGGCAATCGCAAAGGCAGTCAACAGGGTTTAAGAACATCAGTTGTTCGATCTGTTAGTCAAATGCGTTTTGTTAAAATATACTTTTCACTTTTTGGTCTTTTGGAAAATGTTGTTTGTTCTGTATTTAGACCCCTCTACCAAGAAATTTGTTTTGCATGCACACGTATAAAAATTGCGTTTTTTATCCAACGCAATCATAGGTTTGAACGTTGTTTTCAATTTAGACTTATTTATATTTTTTCGTTTGGGCTTTATTATATTTGCCTTCGGGTTTATATGATCCGTTCATCCTATTTCGGCTCTTCAAAATTCAAGAGTCTATCCTAAATTGAGGTAAATTATATGGCCTTCCTAGTACCGTTTCGATTCCTAACATCACTGAAGAGACATTAATTGTCGTAATCCGGATATGGTGTACAAGTTTTGCACCTCATGTTTGCGGTATACCATCTTTTCCGCAAGTTTATTGTTTTCTGTTTGGTATTAAATTTATAATAAAGATCCATTTTGTTACATCTTGTGATCCGTTTATTTGGCAATCGCCAATGGCAGTCAGCAGGGTTTAAGAACATCCGTTGTTCGACCTCATTTCCAGAAATCAACGCCACTTTGCTTATTTGAATATTATACTAAAGAAATCGGATACGGGTCACGGAAATTATATTGAAATGATAGGGAATTTAGAAAAAAATGTCTGTTTTAACTTTGATTTAAGTGATAGACAGGTTGCCGGGGCAGAAAATAAATATACACAACAATATACACCATTAAAACGAAATATAGTGACTGGCGTTGCAAAAATCAAGGTTCCTGAGCTATTTAAAAAATCGAAGCGAGAGGCTTTTAACATTGCAGTATAAAATACAGGCTAACATGGCTGAAACGTCAAATTTGCAAACTTCGTGTTGAAAATTGGCTAACAAGGTCATTAGAAATACAGGTTGCCGGGGTGAAACTTAAAACTTGAATGTCCAAAGAATACGCAAGTCCAAACCTTGTATGTGTAGTCGTTGAACTCTAGGTTCCCACGTAAAGTTAAAATGCCTCTATTTCAAGAAGAATAAACTCACGAAAACACGAAAAATTCACTAAATTCGCGTTCATTGTTTTGATTTTGACCGCCTGACAACTTTAACGAAAAATCAGAGTGATTATAAACAAGGACTCTGTGACGGGCAACTTATAATATCCGTGTCTTAAAGATTTTAATGATATCAAGCCAGTCCAGTTCAAACTATTATCACGTGGTACAATTCTCATTTACATATTATGAATATTAATTAGCAAAAGTACTACTAATTTCTGGCTATGTGTTAGTCGAATGCGTTTTGTTTAAATATACTTTTTCACTACTTTGGTCTTTTGGAAAATGTTGTTTGTGCTGTATTTAGACCCCTCTACCAAGAAATTTGTTATTCATGCACACGTATAAAAATTGCGGTTTTTATCCAACGCAATTATGGGTTTGAACGTTGTTTTCAATTTAGACTTGTATATATATATATATATATATATATATTATATAATTTTCCGAAAGTTCATTGTTTTCTGTTTGGTATTAAATTAATAGTTAAGATCCATTTTATTACATATGGTGATCAATTTATTTAGCAATCGCAAAGGCAGTCAGCAGGGTTTAAGAACATCAGTTGTTCGATCTGTTAGTCAAATGCGTTTTGTTAAAATATCCTTTTCACTTTTTGGTCTTTTGAAAAATGTTGTTTTTGCTGTTTTTAGACCCCTCTACCAAGAAATTTGTTTTGCATGCACACGTATAAAAATTGCGGTTTTTATCCAACGCAATTATAGGTTTGAACGTTGTTTTCAATTTAGATTTATTTATATTTTTTCGATTGGGCTTGTATTATATTTGCCTTCGGGTTTATATGATCCGTTCATCCTATTTCGGCTCTTCAAAATTCAAGAGTCTATCCTAAATTGAGGTAAATTAAATGGCCTTACAAATACTGTTTCGATTCCTAACTTCAGATAAGAGACATTAATTGTCGAAATCCGAATATGGTGTACAAATTTTTGCACCTCATGTTTGCGGTATACCATCTTTTCCGCAAGTTTAATGTTTTCTGTTTGGTAATCAATTAATAATAAGATCCATTTTGTTACATCTTGTGATCCGTTTATTTGGCAATCGCCAATGGCAGTCAGCAGGGTTTAAGAACATCAGTTGTTCGACCTGCTAGTCAAATGCGTTTTGTTAAAATATAATTTTTCACTTTTGTGGTCTTTTGGAAAATGTTGTTTGTGCTGTATTTAGACCCCACTACCAAGAAATTTGTTTTGCATGCACAAGTATAAAAATTGCGGTTTTTATCCAACGCAATGATAGGTTTGAACGTTGTTTTCAATTTAGACTTGTATATATATATATATATATATATATATATATTATATAATTTTCCGTAAGTTTATTGTTTTCTGTTTGGTATTAAATTGATAGTTAAGATCCATTTTGTTACATCTGGTGATCAATTTATTTGGCAATCGCCAATGGCCGTCAGCAGGGTTTAAGAACATCAGTTGTTCGATTTGTTAGTCAAATGCTATTTGTTAAAACATACTTTTCATTCACTTTTTTGGTCTTTTGGAAAATGTTGTTTGTGCTGTATTTAGACCCCTCTACCAAGAAATTTGTTTTGCATGCACACGTATAAAAATTGCGGTTTTTATCCAACGCAATCATAGGTTTGAACGTTGTTTTCAATTTAGACTTATTTATATTTTTTCGTTTGGGCTTGTATTATATTTGCCTTCGGGTTTATATGATCCGTTCATCCTATTTCGGCTCTTCAAAATTCAAGAGTCTATCCTAAATTGAGGTAAATTATATGGCCTTCCAAATACTGTTTCGATTCCTTACATCACTGAAGAGACATTTATTGTCGAAATCCGGATATGGTGTACAAAGTTTTGCACCTCATGCTTGCGGTATACCATCTTTTCCGCAAGTTTATTGTTTTCTGTTTGGTATTAAATTTATAATAAAGATCCATTTTGTTACATCTTGTGATCCGTTTATTCGGCAGTCAGCAGGGTTTAAGAACATCCGTTGTTCGACCTGTTAGTCAAATGCGTTTAGTTTAAATATACCTTTTCACTTCTTTGGTCTTTTGGAAAATGTTGTTTGTGCTGTAGTTAGACCCCTCTACCAAGAAATTTGTTTTGCATGCACACGTATAAAAATTGCGGTTTTTATCCAACGCAATCATAGGTTTGAACGTTGTTTTCAATTTAGACTTGTATATATATATATATATATATATATTATATAATTTTCCGCAAGTTTATTGTTTTCTGTTTGGTATTAAATTAATAGTTAAGATCCATTTTGTTACATATGGTGATCAATTTATTTGGCAATCGCCAATGGCAGTCAGCAGGGTTTAAGAACATCAGTTGTTCGATCTGTTAGTCAAATGCGTTTTGTTAAAATATACTTTTCACTTTTTGGTCTTTTGGAAACTGTTGTTTGTGCTGTATTTAGACCCCTCTACCAAGAAATTTGTTTTGCATGCACACGTATAAAAATTGCGGTTTTTATCCAACGCAATCATAGGTTTGAACGTTGTTTTCAATTTAGACTTATTTATATTTTTTCGTTTGGGCTTGTATTATATTTGCCTTCGGGTTTATATGATCCGTTCATCCTATTTCGACTCTTTCAAAATTCAAGAGTCTATCCTAATTTGAGGTAAATTATATGGCCTTCCAAATACCGTTTCGATTCCTAACATCACTGAAGAGACATTAATTGTCGAAATCCGGATATGGTGTACAAATTTTTTGCACCTCATGTTTGCGGTATACCATCTTTTCCGCAAGTTTACTGTTTTCTGTTTGGTATTAAATTTATAATAAAGATCCATTTTGTTACATCTTGTGATCCGTTTATTTGGCAATCGCCAATGGCAGTCAACAGGGTTTGAGAACATCCGTTGTTCGACCTGTTAGTCAAATGCGTTTTGTGAAAATATACTTTTCACTTTTTGGTCTTTTGGAAACTGTTGTTTGTGCTGTATTTAGACCCCTCTACCAAGAAATTTGTTTTGCATGCACACGTATAAAAATTGCGGTTTTTATCCAACGCAATCATAGGTTTGAACGTTGTTTTCAATTTAGACTTGTATATATATATATATATATATGTATATTATATAATTTTCCGTAAGTTTATTGTTTTCTTTTTGGTATTAAATTTATAGTTAAGATCCATTTTGTTACATATGGTGATCAATTTATTTGGCAATCGCAAAGGCAGTCAGCAGGGTTTAAGAACATCAGTTGTTCGATCTGTTAGTCAAATGCGTTTTGTTAAAATATACTTTTCACTTTTTGGTCTTTTGGAAAATGTTGTTTGTGTTGTATTTAGACCCCTCTACCAAGAAATTTGTTTTGCATGCACACGTATAAAAATTGCGTTTTTTATCCAACGCAATCATAGGTTTGAACGTTGTTTTCAATTTAGACTTGTTTATATTTTTTCGTTTGGGCTTTATTATATTTGCCTTCGGGTTTATATGATCCGTTCATCCTATTTCGGCTCTTCAAAATTCAAGAGTCTATCCTAAATTGAGGTAAATTATATGGCCTTCCAAATACTGTTTCGATTCCTAACATCACTGAATAGACATTAATTGTCGAAATCCGGCTATGGTGTACAAATTTTTGCACCTCATTTTTGCATTATACCATCTTTTCCGCAAGTTTATTGTTTTCTGTTTGGTATTAAATTAATAGTTAAGATCCATTTTGTTACATATGGTGATCAATTTATTTGGCAATCGCAAAGGCAGTCAGCAGGGTTTAGGAACATCAGTTGTTCGATCTGTTAGTCAAATGCGTTTTGTTAAAATATACTTTTCACTTTTTGGTCTTTTGGAAAATGTTGTTTGTGCTGTATTTAGACCCCTCTACCAAGAAATTTGTTTTGCATGCACACGTATAAAAATTGCGGTTTTTATCCAACGCAATCATAGGTTTGGACGTTGTTTTCAATTTAGACTTATTTATATTTTTTCGTTTGGGCTTGTATTATATTTGCCTTCGGGTTTATATGATCCGTTCATCCTATTTCGGCTCTTCAAAATTCAAGAGTCTATCCTAAATTGAGGTAAATTATATGGCCTTCCAAATACTGTTTCGATTCCTAACATCACTGAATAGACATTAATTGTCGAAATCCGGATATGGTGTACAAATTTTTGCACCTCATTTTTGCGGTATACCATCCTTTCCGCAAGTTTATTGTTTTCTGTTTGGTATTAAATTAATAGTTAAGATCCATTTTGTTACATATGGTGATCAATTTATTTGACAATCGCAAAGGCAGTCAGCAGGGTTTAAGAACATCAGTTGTTCGATCTGTTAGTCAAATGCGTTTTGTTAAAATATACTTTTCACTTTTTGGTCTTTTGGAAAATGTTGTTTGTGTTGTATTTAGACCCCTCTACCAAGAAATTTGTTTTGCATGCACACGTATAAAAATTGCTGTTTTTATCCAACGCAATCATAGGTTTGAACGTTGTTTTCAATTTAGACTTGTATATATATATATATATATATATATATTATATAATTTTCCGTAAGTTTATTGTTTTCTTTTTGGTATTAAATTGATAGTTAAGATCCATTTTGTTACATATGGTGATCAATTTATTTGGCAATCGCAAAGGCAGTCAGCAGGGTTTAAGAACATCAGTTGTTCGATCTGTTAGTCAAATGCGTTTTGTTAAAATATACTTTTCACTTTTTGGTCTTTTGGAAAATGTTGTTTGTGTTGTATTTAGACCCCTCTACCAAGAAATTTGTTTTGCATGCACACGTATAAAAATTGCTGTTTTTATCCAACGCAATCATAGGTTTGAACGTTGTTTTCAATTTAGACTTGTATATATATATATATATATATATATATATTATATAATTTTCCGTAAGTTTATTGTTTTCTTTTTGGTATTAAATTTATAGTTAAGATCCATTTTGTTACATATGGTGATCAATTTATTTGGCAATCGCAAAGGCAGTCAGCAGGGTTTAAGAACATCAGTTGTTCGATCTGTTAGTCAAATGCGTTTTGTTAAAATATACTTTTCACTTTTTGGTCTTTTGGAAAATGTTGTTTGTTCTGTATTTAGACCCCTCTACCAAGAAATTTGTTTTGCATGCACACGTATAAAAATTGCGTTTTTTATCCAACGCAATCATAGGTTTGAACGTTGTTTTCAATTTAGACTTATTTATATTTTTTCGTTTGGGCTTTATTATATTTGCCTTCGGGTTTATATGATCCGTTCATCCTATTTCGGCTCTTCAAAATTCAAGAGTCTATCCTAAATTGAGGTAAATTATATGGCCTTCCTAGTACCGTTTCGATTCCTAACATCACTGAAGAGACATTAATTGTCGTAATCCGGATATGGTGTACAAGTTTTGCACCTCATGTTTGCGGTATACCATCTTTTCCGCAAGTTTATTGTTTTCTGTTTGGTATTAAATTTATAATAAAGATCCATTTTGTTACATCTTGTGATCCGTTTATTTGGCAATAGCCAATGGCAGTCAGCAGGGTTTAAGAACATCCGTTGTTCGACCTCATTTCCAGAAATCAACGCCACTTTGCTTATTTGAATATTATACTAAAGAAATCGGATACGGGTCACGGAAATTATATTGAAATGATAGGGAATTTAGAAAAAAATGTCTGTTTTAACTTTGATTTAAGTGATAGACAGGTTGCCGGGGCAGAAAATAAATATACACAACAATATACACCATTAAAACGAAATATAGTGACTGGCGTTGCAAAAATCAAGGTTCCTGAGCTATTTTAAAAATCGAAGCGAGAGGCTTTTAACATTGCAGTATAAAATACAGGCTAACATGGCTGAAACGTCAAATTTGCAAACTTCGTGTTGAAAATTGGCTAACAAGGTCATTAGAAATACAGGTTGCCGGGGTGAAACTTGAAACTTGAATGTCCAAAGAATACGCAAGTCCAAACCTTGTATGTGTAGTCGTTGAACTCTAGGTTCCCACGTAAAGTTAAAATGCCTCTATTTCAAGAAGAATAAACTCACGAAAACACGAAAAATTCACTAAATTCGCGTTCATTGTTTTGATTTTGACCGCCTGACAACTTTAAGGAAAAATCAGAGTGATTATAAACAAGGACTCTGTGACGGGCAACTTATAATATCCGTGTCTTAAAGATTTTAATGATATCAAGCCAGTCCAGTTCAAACTATTATCACGTGGTACAATTCTCATTTACATATTATGAATATTAATTAGCAAAAGTACTACTAATTTCTGGCTATGTGTTAGTCGAATGCGTTTTGTTTAAATATACTTTTTCACTACTTTGGTCTTTTGGAAAATGTTGTTTGTGCTGTATTTAGACCCCTCTACCAAGAAATTTGTTTTGCATGCACACGTATAAAAATTGCGGTTTTTATCCAACGCAATTATGGGTTTGAACGTTGTTTTCAATTTAGACTTGTATATATATATATATATATTATATAATTTTCCGAAAGTTCATTGTTTTCTGTTTGGTATTAAATTAATAGTTAAGATCCATTTTATTACATATGGTGATCAATTTATTTAGCAATCGCAAAGGCAGTCAGCAGGGTTTAAGAACATCACTTGTTCGATCTGTTAGTCAAATGCGTTTTGTTAAAATATCCTTTTCACTTTTTGGTCTTTTGAAAAATGTTGTTTTTGCTGTTTTTAGACCCCTCTACCAAGAAATTTGTTTTGCATGCACACGTATAAAAATTGCGGTTTTTATCCAACGCAATTATAGGTTTGAACGTTGTTTTCTATTTAGATTTATTTATATTTTTTCGATTGGGCTTGTATTATATTTGCCTTCGGGTTTATATGATCCGTTCATCCTATTTCGGCTCTTCAAAATTCAAGAGTCTATCCTAAATTGAGGTAAATTAAATGGCCTTACAAATACTGTTTCGATTCCTAACTTCAGATAAGAGACATTAATTGTCGAAATCCGAATATGGTGTACAAATTTTTGCACCTCATGTTTGCGGTATACCATCTTTTCCGCAAGTTTAATGTTTTCTGTTTGGTAATCAATTAATAATAAGATCCATTTTGTTACATCTTGTGATCCGTTTATTTGGCAATCGCCAATGGCAGTCAGCAGGGTTTAAGAACATCAGTTGTTCGACCTGCTAGTCAAATGCGTTTTGTTAAAATATAATTTTTCACTTTTGTGGTCTTTTGGAAAATGTTGTTTGTGCTGTATTTAGACCCCACTACCAAGAAATTTGTTTTGCATGCACAAGTATAAAAATTGCGGTTTTTATCCAACGCAATGATAGGTTTGAACGTTGTTTTCAATTTAGACTTGTATATATATATATATATATATATATATATTATATAATTTTCCGTAAGTTTATTGTTTTCTGTTTGGTATTAAATTGATAGTTAAGATCCATTTTGTTACATCTGGTGATCAATTTATTTGGCAATCGCCAATGGCCGTCAGCAGGGTTTAAGAACATCAGTTGTTCGATTTGTTAGTCAAATGCTATTTGTTAAAACATACTTTTCACTTTTTTGGTCTTTTGGAAAATGTTGTTTGTGCTGTATTTAGACCCCTCTACCAAGAAATTTGTTTTGCATGCACACGTATAAAAATTGCGGTTTTTATCCAACGCAATCATAGGTTTGAACGTTGTTTTCAATTTAGACTTATTTATATTTTTTCGTTTGGGCTTGTATTATATTTGCCTTCGGGTTTATATGATCCGTTCATCCTATTTCGGCTCTTCAAAATTCAAGAGTCTATCCTAAATTGAGGTAAATTATATGGCCTTCCAAATACTGTTTCGATTCCTTACATCACTGAAGAGACATTTATTGTCGAAATCCGGATATGGTGTACAAAGTTTTGCACCTCATGCTTGCGGTATACCATCTTTTCCGCAAGTTTATTGTTTTCTGTTTGGTATTAAATTTATAATAAAGATCCATTTTGTTACATCTTGTGATCCGTTTATTCGGCAGTCAGCAGGGTTTAAGAACATCCGTTGTTCGACCTGTTAGTCAAATGCGTTTAGTTTAAATATACCTTTTCACTTCTTTGGTCTTTTGGAAAATGTTGTTTGTGCTGTAGTTAGACCCCTCTACCAAGAAATTTGTTTTGCATGCACACGTATAAAAATTGCGGTTTTTATCCAACGCAATCATAGGTTTGAACGTTGTTTTCAATTTAGACTTGTATATATATATATATATATATATATATATATATTATATAATTTTCCGCAAGTTTATTGTTTTCTGTTTGGTATTAAATTTATAGTTAAGATCCATTTTGTTACATATGGTGATCAATTTATTTGGCAATCGCCAATGGCAGTCAGCAGGGTTTAAGAACATCAGTTGTTCGATCTGTTAGTCAAATGCGTTTTGTTAAAATATACTTTTCACTTTTTGGTCTTTTGGAAACTGTTGTTTGTGCTGTATTTAGACCCCTCTACCAAGAAATTTGTTTTGCATGCACACGTATAAAAATTGCGGTTTTTATCCAACGCAATCATAGGTTTGAACGTTGTTTTCAATTTAGACTTATTTATATTTTTTCGTTTGGGCTTGTATTATATTTGCCTTCGGGTTTATATGATCCGTTCATCCTATTTCGACTCTTTCAAAATTCAAGAGTCTATCCTAATTTGAGGTAAATTATATGGCCTTCCAAATACCGTTTCGATTCCTAACATCACTGAAGAGACATTAATTGTCGAAATCCGGATATGGTGTACAAATTTTTTGCACCTCATGCTTGCGGTATACCATCTTTTCCGCAAGTTTATTGTTTTCTGTTTGGTATTAAATTTATAATAAAGATCCATTTTGTTACATCTTGTGATCCGTTTATTTGGCAATCGCCAATGGCAGTCAACAGGGTTTGAGAACATCCGTTATTCGACCTGTTAGTCAAATGCGTTTTGTTAAAATATACTTTTCACTTTTTGGTCTTTTGGAAACTGTTGTTTGTGCTGTATTTAGACCCCTCTACCAAGAAATTTGTTTTGCATGCACACGTATAAAAATTGCGGTTTTTATCCAACGCAATCATAGGTTTGAACGTTGTTTTCAATTTAGACTTATTTATATTTTTTCGTTTGGGCTTTATTATATTTGCCTTCGTGTTTATATGATCCGTTCATCCTATTTCGGCTCTTCAAAATTCAAGAGTCTATCTTAAATTGGGGTAAATTATATGGCCTTCCTAATACCGTTTCGATTCCTAACATCACTGAAGAGACATTAATTGTCGAAATCCGGATATGGTGTACAAAGTTTTGCACCTCATGTTTGCGGTATACCATCTTTTCCGCAAGTTTATTGTTTTCTGTTTGGTAATAAATTTATAATAAAGATCCATTTTGTTACATCTTGTGATCCGTTTATTTGGCAGTCAGCAGGGTTTAAGAACATCCGTTGTTCGACCTGTTAGTCAAATGCGTTTAGTTTAAATATACCTTTTCACTTTTGTGGTCTTTTGGAAAATGTTGTTTGTGCTGTATTTAGACCCCTCTACCAAGAAATTTGTTTTGCATGCACACGTATAAAAATTGCGGTTTTTATCCAACGCAATCATAGGTTTGAACGTTGTTTTCAATTTAGACTTGTATATATATATATATATATATATATATTATAATTTTCCGCAAGTTTATTGTTTTCTGTTTGGTATTAAATTAATAGTTAAGATCCATTTTGTTACATATGGAGATCAATTTATTTGGCAA